>NW_026864759.1:0-28918 GCF_026571515.1 Ruditapes philippinarum | reverse complement strand
GATGTTCAACTGGAGTAATGCTGCCCTCACACATAAACCACGACCTTACTGCGACCTGAAAACTAGTAAAATAGCATTTTTCTTTCGAAAATCGTTGGTTTTCTTTCAAATTTCCAAATTTCTATCGCAGAAACTTTATCTCGCAGACGGTCCGGGGCTCTGCAGTCTTGTGTTCAGTATGTTTTCTCTATGTCCTCAATACGACCCTTCTACGTCCATGGCGTTTCCACTGCGACTGTAATGCGTCCCCAAGGCGACCCCACGGCGATCATTGGCAACCCAGCTGCGACTGTGCTATTTTCTCTGCGTCCTTACGGCGACTCTACGACGTCTATAGCGTTTGTCCGACGACTGTCCTGCGAATGTACGACGACCCTACTACGTTCTTGCGACCTAACCAGGACTCAGCAAGAACGCAGAGTTTCTGCGACTGTTTTGTGCATGTTCAAAATAGTCGCCGACGGTCTGCGACCTTGTGCGTCCTTGGGTTCCTCGCTGCGTCCCTGCTGCGTCCATGGCGACTGTGCTGCGTCCCGGGTCGTAGCAAGGTCGCAGTAAGGACGCAGTAAGGTCGCGAGGTATGTGTGAGGGCAGTATAATTAACCAGGACAGTCTTGCCTTGTTTGTCACTCTCTGGCATATTCATTTCTTAGGTTAAATCCAGTTAAGAAAATTATATTATTTATGTTTTACAGTTTACAGTTTCATTGATGTATTTCTTATCTTTTGAATAATTGCAGGTTGAGCTATGGAAGAAATATATTGCCTGGGAAAAGGGTAATCCTCTAAGGACTGAGGATCAAGCCCTTATAACAAAAAGAGGTGAGTGTTGGACATAAAGTAATATGATGGTAACCTTTTTTGTGACTTACTTGCCTGAAATTTTGTTACTTGTGCATATTTCTAAGCAAAATGGACACTTGTAGCTATTGAAGAATAAATCACAAGAAAATATTTACACAATCTGAATTTTTAGTTTTGATGACTAACTTTGTTGCCATTAGTGAAAAGGTAAATTAAGATGTTGTACTAAGTTCAAGTTTGTATAAGAGACTATTTTAAACTTTTACAAATGTGACCACTTAATCTTACATCTTGGTAAAATTTCTTTCCAGTTATGTTCGCATATGAGCAGTGTCTACTTTGTTTGGCTTATCATCCCGATGTATGGATAGAGGCAGCTAACTACCTGGAACAATCTAGTAAAATACTGACAGAGAAAGGGGTAAGCTAATTAAACACTTATTATACTATATAAGAAATACTACACACCTCTGACAGCTTCCAGGAATTATAGTGACTGACCATCAGCCTACAAACAGATGGAAGGTTGTTGTCAGTTAACCCTTTACCTGCTGAATTTCTCAAACAGACTTGTCCAGCTTCCAATTTTTGGTACTGTTCATAATGATTTTGAAGGATATTGAGATGAAAATTTGATCTTGGTCAGCCAGTAGTATAGACCCTGTTCAGACTGCGCTAACGTGCAGGCTGACCAGGTTCTTTAATGTTTACTAGGTTCCAGCAGGGTTGAGCTGAAGGGAGGTCACTATGATATTAGCTGGTCAGAAGTGGAGTGTACTTATTCTGTGATTATTTAGGACTGGTGTTCTATATATAAAATGATATAATTGTAGCCAGCTCTTCATATTAGCTTTAAAAAGTGCTCCATGGACTTTGACATATTATTGGTTATAAATTTAGTGATGATATATGCCAAATGTATCTGCCTCTTGACCTATGGGCCATGGGTTTGACACCTTCTATGTCACCACTCTGATTCCCGATATTAAACCATTTCTAGTAAATTCAAGGAAATAGACCTTATAGTTGTTCTAATTAACTACAAGTTATCTTCACAATCAAGCTTATATGTATACATGTTTACACTAAACTGACTTCATGAAACCATTGTCTCTTTATCAAATAAAGCAAAGATTTGATGACTGCATTGAATAAATGACAAGTATTATTTCAGGATCAGAATGCTGGTAAAATGTTTGCTGACGAGGCAGCAGCCTTGTTTGAGAGAGCTATCACAACTACAATGAAGGGAAACATGCTGATATACTTTACATATGCTGATTTTGAAGAGGTAATCATTTATAACTTCTCAAGTTATAACCTGAGTGCAGAGTATTGTAGAATTACAATAATTTAAACAGTGAAGATTTAAATAAACTAGTATTTCTTGTAATGTTGGGGTTGAGTTTCATCAAGAGATAGATTGTTTGAAACAGTTCATAAATTTTTTATCAATATGATCTATAAAACAAGAGGAGGCAAGAATAGCTCTTAGCTAGAATAATTATCTATATTAAAATGTGGATAGTTGTAGATTTTTCACAAAAGTACTATGGCTGTAGTAATTTATGAATTCAAATTGAGTCAAATTCAGTTAAATAGAAACATGCATTCGTTAAGACTTCATTTAACTTATTAAGTTTTTACAATATGTTTCAAATTTTAATTTCAGAGTCGTATGAAATACGAGAAGGTTCACAGTATTTATAAGCGATGTGTAGCAGTAGAATCTCTAGATCCATCACTGGTATGTGTTTGTTATATTTAACCTTTAACCGGCTGTCACAAAAGGTCATTAACCTTGTTCACCCAGTATAAAGCCAGGCCAGTCTGCAAATCGGTCCAAATGATTAAGCAGGGCATTTTTCGTCAAAATTGTGAAGGGGCCTGGGCCTGTTCATTTTGTAAAAAAATGCACGATATGATAAAATTGTGAAAAATAATGAAATATAGGTATTTTGCGTCATTTTGAAACCAAAAAGGTTCGCTGTGAACGCTTGATTTCTGACATGTGTAAAATCTGCTTTAAGTCTGTACTTTAACACGGTTATCATGCGCAAAAACCATTTAACTTGATTAAAACTATTTACATGTTATGGCAATTGGCTTAAATCAAGTTTTACCGGAAGGTAAACAATGTATTTTAAAGACAAAGTCCCAATATTTTTTGAAATCTCTTTTGAAATTGTGAATTTTTGTCCGCCTTTTTTTGTGAAAAAAAGTGCAATTTTGAATGTGAAAGGAAATAAGGCCCTGTTAAGAAATTAAGAAAATGCTAAATTCAACTCTAAAACATGCATTACCCATTATAGATATGTGACCCTCTCTGGTAAAAAAAATCCCACTGAAGGGATTGGGTTAATAATTCTTTAGATTTTGTTCAGATTTTCTTTATAACAACAGGAAGTATATGATAAATGGAAAATGACATGATTGAATGTATCACCCTCCTTGATTGACTTAAGTTGTATTTACTATCATAGAACTGACATTTTAAGTGCTATAGCTTACAGGCTTAATGATAACATTGAACAAATGTAAATTGTGAACAAAGTTCAGAAAACGTCTTACATGTAGGTCAAATTTTGTTTGTTCTCAGAAAAGTAAATGAAATAGCTGAAGATAAATAAACTCATATTGCTATTGTTTACAGGTTTACATACAGTACATGAAGTTTGCAAGACGAGCTGAAGGGATAAAGTCAGCTAGACAAGTGTTCAAATTAGCAAGAGAAGATAAACGCTCCACCTATCATGTGTTCGTTGCAGCTGCCCTAATGGAATACTACTGCAGTAAAGTATGTGTTTACTCTAAAGCCTTGTTATCTAGCCTTAGAGGTTGTCTATATTCCCTATATGTAAATATATCGGAAAATAATTTTCCTGCAAGATCCAAGGCTTATGTATATGCATGAAATATCATTAGGTATATAAGAACTCTTTTTGTAAGACTGTACATCATTGACATATGTTTTTGTATTTCAAATAGAAATGTCTATTAATTATTCAATTTGTAAATATCATTTTAGGAAAAAAGAATCCCTGATTAAAATAAGTCATTCTTGTCAGGTAGAAATTACTGGTCAAAAAGTTGCTATTATTAGTGATATGTGTATTATATTGATAAAACATATTTAAAGGTTATCATAATTAGAAGTGTACTGATGAAAGTATGGTTATTTCAGGAAAAAACTGTAGCTTTAAAGATATTTGAGCTTGGTTTGAAGAAATTTGGAGACGTAACAGATTATATCCGGGCATATGTGGACTTCATGTCACACTTAAATGGTATATTACAAACATTTTATATCTTAACTGTCACTATTTGATTTTTATGCCACCGCAGCATCTGCGATGCGGTGGCATATAGCGATTCACCTGTGTGTATGTGTGTGTGTGCGTGTGTGTGTGTGTGTGTGTTTGTTTGTTTGTGTGTGTGTGTGTTATATAGATTATATAGTGAACTTAAAAAATCTTCTTGTGAAAAACCATTAGTCCAATTTCAACCAAACTTGGCAGGATTGATCCTTGGGTGAAGGGGTTCCAAAGTTGTTCAAAGAATTTCATTCCATGCAGAAATCTGGTTGCCATGGCAACCAAAAGGAATTAAAGAATAAATTTAAAAAATCTTCTTGTAAAGACCCAAAAAGCCTAGAGCTTAGATATTTTGCATAAGGCATTGTCTGGTAGACCTCTACCAAGATTGTTCAAATTATAGCCCTGGGGTCAAAATCGGCCCCGCCCCGGGGGTCATTGATTTTCACTATATGTACATATAGTAAAAACTTAAAATACCTTCTTGTAAAGACTGAAAAGGTCTAGAGCTTAGATATTTTGCATAAGGCATTGTCTGGTAGACCTCTACCAAGATTGTTCAAATTATAGCCCTGGGGTCAAAATTGGCCCGGCCCCGGGGGTCATTGATTTTCACTATCTGTACATATAGTAAAAACTTAAAATACCTTCTTGTAAAGACCCAAAAGGCCTAGAGCTTAGATTTTTTGCATAAGGCATTGTCTGGTAGACCTCTACCAAGATTGTTCAAATTATAGCCCTAGGGTCAAAATTGCCCCTGCCCCGGGGGTCATTGATTTTTACTATATGTACATATAGTAAAAACTTAAAATACCTTCTTGTAAAGACCCAAAAGGCCTAGAGCTTAGATATTTTTCATAAGGCATTGTCTGGTAGACCCTTACCAAGATTGTTCAAATTATAGCCCTGGGGTCAAAATCGGCCCCGCCCCGAGTGTCATTGATTTTCACTATATGTACATATAGTAAAAACTTAAAATACCTTCTTGTAAAGACCCAAAAGGCCTAGAGCTTAGATATTTTGCATAAGGCATTGTCTGTTACCAAGATTGTTCAAACTATAGCCCTGGGGTCAAAATCGGCCCCCGGGGGGTCATTGGTTTTCCTTATATGTATATAGTAAAAACTTATAGTAAAAACTTTTAAAAATTTCTTCTAGCAATTGACAAATGCTAGAGGTTAGATATTTTGCATGAAACATTGTGAAGTGAACTTCTAGCAAGATTGTTGTTGAATTATAGCCCTGGTGTCAAAATTGCCCCCGCCCCAGGGGTCATTGATTTTAGATATATATATAGTAAAAAATCTTATTGTCTGAAGGTACAAGGCTTAGAGCTTTAATATTTGTTCAATGATATCATCTATAGGAACTCTACCAAAGTTGTTCAAATTTTGCCTCTAGTGTCAAAATTAGCCCTGCCCTTGGGGCCATAGGTTTTCCTTATATGTATAAAGTAAAAACTTAAAAAATCATCTTCTTTAAATTTACAAAGACTAGAGTTAAGATATTTTGCATGAAACATTTTGTAGTGAACCTCTAGCAAGATTGTACAAATTATAGCCCTGGGGTCAAAATTGGCCCCACCCCCAGGGGTCATTGATTTTCACTATGTACACATAGTAAAAAAATAAAAATTATTTTTGTCTAAAGGAACAAGGGATAGAGCTTTGATGTTTGCTATATAATATCATCTATAGGTCCTCTACTAAAGTTGTTCAAATTTTTCCCCTGGTGTCAATTTAATTGGCCCTGCCCGGGGGCAGTGATTCTCATTATGTACACATAGTAAAAACAGAAAATAAAACAAATGTTTTCTGAATGGGAGAAAGCTACAGCTTAGATATTTTACTTGAAATGTTGTTTGGTGGACCTGTATCAAGATTGTTTTGAATTAAACAATTAAAATTTTGCCTTGCCCAAGGGGACAGTGACCTACTTTCTTGTCCTTTGATGTACAGCAATGAAATTTTGACCATGTGCACAGTTTTAGTTGTAAAATTGAACTTTGATATCAGGTGACCTAGATTTTGTTGATGTGACCTACTTTCTTGTCCTTTGATGTACAGCTATGAAATTTGAACCCTGTGCACAGATTAAGATGTAAAGTGAACTTTGATTTCAGCTGACCTAGATTTTGACAAAGTGTCTTACTGTGTTGTCCTTTTGATGTAGTCATGAAATTTAGGCTGTGTGAAATATGACCTTTACCACCAAATTCACTAGACTTGAGTGCATTGATATATTCCTACTCTGATCTTTTATTGAGTTAACATTAGATTTAACCACTTATCTGATAAAAAAAAAAGATAGGTCAGGGATCTATGCTTTATGACAATCTTCAAAATTGTAAAGAAACAAAAAAAATCTGTTCCTACACTACTATTTAGTGTTGTATTAATGCGGTGGCATAGCATTTTTATCAAATGCAATCTTGTTTCTGCTTTATTGAATAGGGCTGATCATGAATCATGTACATTGCTTTTACTATCCTGATACCAAGCGGCGTCACACAACTTCAAATCACTTGCCTTTCACAACTGTAAATTGGAATCCAGTCTGAGACTTTGGATTCTTTAATGTGAGAAAGCTATCCAGCTAGCTTATGGTTCTACTTGGGTGCCTGTTTGTACCTAAAATAATGCATGGACACCTGAAATCTTCATCCAACAGTAAAGTCACCATATTACTTTTACAGTGTTGGTGTGACTTAAAATCAGATTTAAAAAAAAACAAAAACAGAAAACAAACCCTGATACCAAGCAGTTACAAACTTTTTGCCCTTTTTATCATACTCTGATAAGAACCTTTGACACGATAATGAAGATACGCCAATTGAAGATGGTATTTTGGTTAATAAAAATAATACAAATGCACATGTAAGCAGGCACTAAGTATTTGCTTTGTATTACATATCTCACACAGGCTAGATGAATGTATTTCTTACATAAAAGATTATCTCCATCTCATTGGGTATTGATTTCACAGCAGAGATGGATTAAGACATGGAAGCTATATTAAACAAGATATGTTTGTAAAACATGTATGCCCCCTATCAGCAGCCAATTAGTCATGTGATAAGGTTATTATGCATGACTTCTGACCCAGTGATCAAACAATTAATAAGGGTTATAAAGTATCTACTGGTCATGACCTTGACCTTTGACCCCTTGACCCAAAACTCAATAGGGGTCATCTGCTGGTCACGACCAATCATCAAACAAAGTTTGAAGTTCCTAGGCCTAGGCGTTTTTAGTAAATTGATCAGAAACCGTTTTTACCTACAAGGTCAATGTGACCTTGACCTTTGACCCCTTGACCCCAAAATCAATAGGGGTCATCTGATTGGTCATAACCAATCACCATACCAAGTTTGAAGTTCCTAGGCCTAAGGGTTCTTTTGTTATTGATCAGAAACCGTTTTTAATTAAAAGGTCAATGTGACCTTGACCTTTGACCCCTTGACCCCAAAATCTATACGGGTCATCTACTGATCATGACCAATCACCATACCAAGTTTGAAGTTCCTAGGCCTTAAGGTTCTTTAGTTATTGATCGGAAACCGTTTTTACCTACAAGGTCAATGTGACCTTGACCTTTGACCCCTTGACCCCAAAATCAATAGGGGTCATCTACTGATCATGACCAATCACCATACCAAGTTTGAAGTTCCTAGGCCTAAGGGTTCTTTTGTTATTGATCAGAAACCGTTTTTAATTAAAAGGTCAATGTGACCTTGACCTTTGACCCCTTGACCCCAAAATCTATACGGGTCATCTACTGATCATGACCAATCACCATACCAAGTTTGAAGTTCCTAGGCCTTAAGGTTCTTTAGTTATTGATCGGAAACCGTTTTTACCTACAAGGTTAATGTGACCTTGACATTTGACCCCTTGACCCCAAAATTAATAGGGGTCATCTACTGATCATGACCAATCACCATACCAAGTTTGATGTTCCTAAGCCTTAAGGTTCTTTAGGTATTGATCGGAAACCGTTTTTACCTACAAGGTCAATGTGACCTTGACCTTTGACCCCTTGACCCCAAAATCAATAGGGGTCATCTACTGATCATGACCAATCACCATACCAAGTTTGAAGTTCCTAGGCCTTAAGGTTCTTTAGTTATTGATCAGAAACCGTTTTTGCTTACAAGGTCAATGTGACCTTGACCTTTGACCCCTTGACCCCAAAATCAATAGGGTCATCTACTGATCATGACCAATCACCATACCAAGTTTGAAGTTCCTAGGCCTTAAGGTTCTTTAGTTATTGATCGGAAACCGTTTTTGCTTTTAAGGTCAATGTGACCTTGACCTTTGACCCCTTGACCCTAAAATCAATAGGGGTCATCAACTGGTCATGACTAATCACCATACCAAGTTTGAAGTTCCTAGGCCTTAAGGTTCTTTAGTTATTGATCAGAAACTGTTTTTGCTTTCAAGGTCAATGTGACCTTGACCTTTGACCCCTTGACTCCAAAATCAATAGGGGTCATCTACTGGTTATGACCAATCACCATACCAAGTTTGAAGTTCCTAGGCCTTAAGGTTCTTTAGTTATTGATCGGAAACCGTTTTTGCTTTCAAGGTCAATGTGACCTTGACCTTTGACCCCTTGACCCCAAAATCAATAGGGGTCATCTACTGGTCATGACCAATCACCATACCAAGTTTGAAGTTCCTAGGCCTTAAGGTTCTTTAGTTATTGATCGGAAAACCGTTTTTTGCTTTCAAGGTCAATGTGACCTTGACCTTTGACCCCTTGACCCAAAATCAATAGGGGTCATCTACTGGTCATGACCAATCACCATACCAAGTTTGAAGTTCCTAGGCTTAAGGTTCTTTAGTTATTGATAGGAAACCGTTTTTTGCTTTCAAGGTCAATGTGACCTTGACCTTTGACCCCTTGACCCCAAAATCAATAGGGGTCATCTACTGGTCATGACCAATCACCATACCAAGTTTGAAGTTCCTAGGCCTTAAGGTTCTTTAGTTATTGATCGGAAACCGTTTTTGCTTTCAAGGTCAATGTGACCTTGACCTTTGACCCCTTGACCCCAAAATCAATAGGGGTCATCTACTGGTCATGACCAATCACCATACCAAGTTTGAAGTTCCTAGGCCTTAAGGTTCTTTAGTTATTGATCGGAAACCGTTTTTGCTTTCAAGGTCAATGTGACCTTGACCTTTGACCCCTTGACCCCAAAATCAATAGGGGTCATCTACTGGTCATGACCAATCACCATACCAAGTTTGAAGTTCCTAGGCCTAAGGGTTCTTTAGTTATCACTCGGAAACCATTTGGTCTACGGACCGACGGACCGACAAGTGCAAAGCAATATACCCCCTTTTTTTCAAAATGGGGGCATAATAAATGGAAACATTACAAAAAAAAAACTTAAAGAAAAAACAAAAGGCATTTTGTTACTGCTTATCGCTAGACGTTATACAATAATGTACTTTACACTGATAAAGTTGATGTATTTTTATTGTAATATTGTAGAGGATAACAATACCAGGGTACTGTTTGAAAGAGTTTTATCTTCTGGCCAGATACCTCCTGAAAAGTCTATGTAAGTAGAACATTACATCATTGGGCCTCTCTCTCTGGAATTTGGCTTTAAATTTATTAAGAACAAGTTATATTATAGTATAGTAGTTATTATTTAACGGTCTGTTTATCTGTATGGCCAGTCTGATTTTTCTTATATTATAGGGAACGTCAGTCTTATATATAACAGATATTTCTAGGATACTAAAAGGATGGAACTTGTTTATCATTGAAATAAACATCAACTTCTAATGAATTATGAATTCTAAAATGGAAATTATGGGACTGATCTTATACTCTTTATATTGAGCAAAAATGGCAGGAGTTATTTAAAAATCTAATTTTTAGTGTGTATGGAAACTATGGTGTAATACATAGTAACTTTACGTTAACAACATCAGTGTTAAAGAACTTGTTTTAGAATATAAAGCTTCTCACTTTTGTAATTTAATAGTATGTTTAAGTTTATTTCCAATAAATAAACTATGTGAACAATTTGAGTAATAAGTATGAATTATTCAAATTGTAATTATTGTGAACAGACTGATAAAATAACTTGAAATTGTGAAGTATGCTTGGTAAATTAAACATTGCAAAGAAGGATCTGTGTCATTCTGTTTATATATGAAGACAATCAGGAACTCATTAGGGAAAAATTTGCTGATGGCAGGGCTCATCCGGAAGGGCGATTCAGGCGAAAACTTCGCCGTGTATATTCCAATGTCGCTCTTCCGATTGATCAAAGAGAAGTCAACGCCGATAAAATCTTAATTCCCAAATAGTAATTACTTAGCGATGTAAAGAGCAGAGATTGTATCCGCCCATATGACGACCGCTAATTATCATTATCCAATCAGAGCGTCGCTTTATACTACCCTTCTACCTGTAAGCGAAGCGATAGACCGCCTACTCTAAACAGTAAATAATGAGAGCATCGGCCCGAAACGGTATAATTGTGTGATAGTTTTGCAAGTTTAATACGGGATTTTGGCGATAATTATAAATTGTTTTTTCCCCCAATTATCTAAACACGTGCAATCTTCCCTAATTGATATACACGATGCACTTCAATGGTGGGTTTTTAACCCGAGTAAAGCGATTTTTCACGGCTATCACAAAACTGTTAGTCAATTAAAAATAATAAATTTCATTAATGATCAGCGACCAGATTAAAAACTTAATCATAGTTTTGAATGATTTCAGTCTGTTAACATCAATTTTTACTGTAAAATTGTTATGTCACTTACGTCATGGGTACAAGGCGAAATGCCGAAACCGAGCTGATTCTGATAGTTACACCTACGCGAAAATTTAAGAAAGCCAATTCGCAAAAATCTTGCGATTGGTATGTTGTAGACAGTAGGGGTGTTTGGCATTGTTCTCTTTGTAGAAATGCCAAATTTGACACAGTTTACGCACGTGGGCAAGACATCCCGGCTTAACTACATATCGGTCGTATATCATGTAACGTGTATAAAGCAACAACATTTGTCTGGAAAGAAGTGTTCTTATTGTTTCAAAATAAATTCGTAAATATGACGCTCAGATTAAGATTTATCAATATTGTAAATTTTAAAAAGCATTATTGATAAAGATATTACCGAATTTAACATTTCATGAAAATAAAGGGAGGTAATTAGAAAATAATTTTCTACAATTTCTCAGTCAAAGTTTTCAAAAAGAAATGAATGTATGTAATTTTAGTGATCAAATATAATGTGCACAAATGTTTGCAGTACATATTTTACATATTCTTTGATGTTTGAAAATTGTTTTATAAGCATAATTATATGCATATAAATGGGACATTACAACAAGAAATTTGTTACCAGAACAGAATAGAACAGATATTATAAAAGTAAAGTAAAGAAATATGAAATTGATTTTATCATCATATCTTTTCTCAACAAATGTACATGAAAATATATAAACACATATATTGAGAAAGCTTATAAATAGCTGATCAATAGATATTAAAAATATTTTTTTATATTCATATTTGCAGCTCAAAAACATTTAGATGCCATTGCCTGATCTACTACTAAATAATTAATCTACTTTTAATTAATACTACTATTAATTAATCTACTATTAATTAATAAACTGGAGAAATATTATAAGTGATGTTAATTGTGTTTATATTATAATTAAAGGATGTATAGCCATGCATGTTAATGCATACACATTGGGTTGTTTCCCTTCTCCCTAATTTTCGCGAGGAAGTCACTTCTCCCTAAAATTTCCCCCCAGGATGAGCCCTGGATGGTATAGACAGAAATAATTATAAAAAGGGGTATGTCAGCAAATAGAAATTTAAGAAAACTATTTGAATTATTATAATCTATGACACAGACTTAAGTTAAGATGATTTTTTTATATTTATTTCATAGAGATATATGGAGTCGGTTTCTTGCCTTTGAATCAGAGGTTGGTGATCTAGCCAGTATACTTAAAGTTGAAAAAAGAAGATCTCAGGCAATTGAAAAGGTATAAACAGTTTATTGCTAATACTTCACTGAAAATGAACTTGTCCTTGTGGATGGAGGGGGTTTATATAAATATTTATAATGTGAACGATGAGGTGAATATAAATTTCTAAAAACAGAATTAAGATGTAATGCCCAATAACTGCTAGAACTTTAGCCATTGTGGAAGGCAGAAGTACTTGTTATCCCCTACAGTCCCCTTTTGGTGGGTGTCTAGGGGTAAAGATACAAAATTATACGAAGCAGTAATAACTTTATTAATAATTCATAAAATGATTTCGAAATCATCTCAGACACTTTGTCATATGGTGCTGTATGTATATATATATATATATCCGTGGTCAATATGCATCTATCAGATTCCATTAAGTAAGTTTAGAATAGTTTACCAGCTTGTATTTTAGATTCTGTCACAAACATTTCATAGAGCTTCAACTCTTGCTTTCCCCTTGTGGCTGAGGGGTTGTCTTTAATGGTTGAGGCATGACAATTTCAGCCACAGTTTATCCCTGTGTGATCATAAAGAGGTGACTAAATGGGTTTGAATAATTGTAGTCTATGCATTTCATAGCTCCAACAGGTGATGTGGTTTTGCCCCTGGTGTTGCTTTGAAGTTCGTAACACCTGAGTCTAGCCAAAATTATGTTGCAGCAACATGACTTATGTGTTGGTGCACCGTAAAACCAAACAAACCTGTAGACCTGCCCTTGCTTTCAATGTGAAAATTTAATTATGCAAAACATTATGCATAAAGTTTTATGTTCCAGATACAAGAATTTGAGGGCAAAGACACAGCGTTGTTAATTGACAGGTATAAATATGCTGATCTATTTCCATGCAGTCAGTCAGAGTTAAAGGCATTAGGATATCATGTATGTATATCTTAACGTATTTTTACCATTAAGGGTTTTGAATGAATGTCACATTAATATTGAATGATAAGAAGTATTATTTGTTTTAGATTAATATGTAGTATTAACCTTATGAAGGTTGATGGTGATTGATTTTTTATACATTTCTCAAGTCAAAAACATTTTAAATCACGGTATTCAACAAAAATTAAACTATACTGAACCAAAACAGAAACTTTCGCAAAGTATGTGCCAGTTGTTTAAGGGTACCACTTAGATGTACACACTTATATACATGTAGTAGCTTGTAAAACTCGTTTTGTTTGCAAAATCGGTCAGCTTATCCCCGTATAAAAGCCTGATATGTTTATTCAACGTAAAAAACGTTTCAAAAGGATTGAAAAACTGTACTAACATATCTACATTCAAACTTGGAGAAAGTTTCTTTTTTGTTTCAGTATATTTATACAAGGAAAAATGTATATATTTGCAAAATTAGTCACAAACTGTTTTATTACATGATGTATTGCTTGTTTTCAATGTAGTTTGAGCATAATGTATTTATCATATTATAAACGTTGGATAGAATTTCTCATGACATCATTTTGAACAGTACATCTAAACATGTCTCTTTTTGCTATTTTCTGGCTTTATTATTTAGAACATGTGATAAAAAGAATTTGGCATTTGTTGCTTACATTTCACTTATATTTCTCTGCAGACTATCACTATGACTTTTCCTAGACATGTTTCATAAAAGTATACATGTATATAAATTGACAACTCATGTAAGATACTGTTGGTGTCATGGTAATAAATAATTAATGTTTAATTGTCAGGATCTAATAAGGAAGCAGGTTGTTGAACTACCAACAAGTAAAGTTACCAAAATTGTCATGGAAGAAGATGAAAATATGAAACGTCCAGAATACCCTAAACCAGATACACAACAATGGCTGCCATTTAAACCAAAAATCAATGTTCGTAAGTATACATTTTATATGCCAATGGATTGAATAAGGGGATGGAATTTAGTAGTGTTGAATATAGGAAATATATCACAAATGATAACAAATCACAAGTGTAACCAGCAAAATCAAGGTCACTATTTGAAATGTCAAGATCACCATTGATGATGAAATGTCTGAATTTTAATCAGTACATATCTTCTTAATACATGTATGGAATCTAGTATTACCCAGTACAAATATTCAACACCAGTTAATCCAGAAGACCATCAGACAAGCCTATGTGTGGTAAAATTTAGGCATGTCATTTTAAGTGGTCAGAGGAGAACACACATGTTCATCACTTTAAGGTGTGTAAATACTGGTCCTTGTGACCAAGGTCAAGAACACATGAAGAGGTTGAAGATCAGATAAATAAATAGAAATATTGACTATATAGTCATCATACATTGAGAGATTTTGATATGGATACAACTTCACTATCAAGAGACTTAGCATTTGTGACAGGCGTGTTTTGTGAAAATGGCACTTTTATTACATGCTTAACAATTTAACTTTATTGTTAAACTATATTTGAATGCAGATGAATAAAAGTGTATTGTAAATGAATGGAAATTGCAGCAGAAATTCACATTGATCTTAAATTAAATGAACTTAATTTTAGGAAGCGCATAATTATTTTAAAATGGAATAAAATTTAAGAAATTTTAGAAAATTGTTTCATTTTTTATCGGAAATAATTCATGAAAGATTCGTAAGGTGTCTTTCTCTAGCAATAAGCTTTGGAATGTTGTCAATTAACTTTAAAAATGTAAATTTTCTTAATTTATTGTTTGCTATATGTATGACATAATCAATTGAAAAATCATTACAGCTATTGATGCTCATGTAGTACCCGGTGGTGTATTTCCTCCTCCAGCTGCAGCATCTGCCTTAATGATGTTGATGCCACCTCCTGAATGTTTTCATGTAAATACTGAATATTTGATTCTGATATTGTCAATTAATAATGATATTCTGATAAAAAAAAAAAACAGTCACATTAATAGTTAGTATATATTATTAGTTCTAAAGATTTTTGACAGGTTATATGGCCCTATATAAGTGGTTGTTTGAAAATATATCCAAAGCCACTAGGCGAGGGTTATATTGTAAATAACAGTTTATATACGGCCATATAACCTGTCAAAAATATTTTAAACAGATTTATAATACAGCAAGCATTTTTTTTAAGAGTAAAAAGTGAGATTTCTTCATAAGTTGACAGCAGCCATGTATATAATACTATCTAAAAGTAACGATTTTCCAATGAAAAGTGACGTTACAAACGTGCAGTATATATATTTTTATCTTGTCAGTTAAGGACCAAATAATTAAATTACAATCATGAGCTATATTTTTAAACAGCTTGTTTGAAGACAAAATGAATAATTGAGAGGAGAGGTGGCTTCTGTTTAATGTATCTGTCTGATCCAGGGATTGTTTATTTGAGCCTTACATGAGTCGCTCACAACCTTGTTTCCCAATATGACACCAGAACTTGCTTAGTTCAGGAATGTTATTTAAATAGATTTTAGTTCAGGAATGTTATTAGTCCCCTTCCGGTTTACCGGAGGGGACTTTAGGTTTACCCTCCGTCCGTCTGTCCGTCCGTCTGTCTGTCAGTCCGTCCGTCCACAAAACTGGATCCCGCGATAACTTGAAAAGTACTGAAAATATTTTTATGAAACTTGGTATATGGATAGATGGCAGTATGGAGATTATGCACGTCTTTTTCTTTTCTTCCTATGTTGAAAATTCTGGTTGCTATGGCAACAAATAGGCTGAAAATATGGCAAATTTTACACATAAACTGGATCCAGTGATAACGCAAAAAGTACTGGAAATATTTTTATGAAACTTGACATATGGGTAGATGGCAGTCTTGGGATTATGCACGTCTTTTTCTTTTCTTCCTATGTTGATAATTCTGGTTGCTATGGCAACAAATAGGCTGAAAATATGGCAAATTTTACACATAAACTGGATCCAGTGATAAAGCAAAAAGTACTGGAAATATTTTTATGAAACTTGACATATGGGTAGATGGTAGTCTTGAGATTATGCACGTCTTTTTTTTCTTCCTATGTTTATAATTCTGGTTGCTATGGCAACAAATAGGCTGAAAATATGGCAAATTTTACACATAAACTGAATCCAGTGATAACTCAAAAAGTACTGGAAATATTTTTATGAAACTTGACATATGGGTAGATAGCAGTCTTGAGATTATGCATGTCTTATCTGTTCTTCCTATTTTGAAAAAATATCATTTGCCTTGGCAACAAATAGGCTTAAAACATGGCAAATATAACAATATTTGTGATTAGTCAAAAAGAGCATCTTTAATTCAAGAGTTATCTCCTCTTTAAGAATTTTGCTTTTAAAATGTTATATTTTGGTAACAGGGATGTTTCAAATATTAACTTTAGAGTGTCCTTCAGTCCGTCTGTCTGTCTGTTCATAAAAACTGTTTCCTGTGATCACTTTTAAAGAACTTTTCCAACAAGTTTACTTAGAATAGAGAAAATTGAAACATTAGTGAATGGCCAGTGGCCCTTCAGAATGTTGATGGGGTTCTAACCGGTAGGGGACTTCTGGATTGCTTGCAATACTATGATAATTGCTTGTTTAAATAGATTTTAGTTCAGGAATGTTATTTAAATAGATTGAATTAGATGATGATTCTGCTAAAATAGATATGTTTAAACAATTTGTAAGGCATTGGTGATCTATATGGAGATATTGATGGGTAAAATTAATTGAAAGTATTAAACCATGGCTGAGGGGCTATGGTTGCAGACTTCAAACCACTTTTCCCCCACCACTGTAGGTTTGAGTCCCATCATAGAATTACGATTCTTTCATATGAGGGAACTGTAGTGCTAACTTACAGAAGGTTGGTGGTTCTACCCTTTGCCCACACAAACATGAAATAAAATGCACTAGAGACATCCTTAGAGTTCTTCATCAATCAAGTTAGTTTATACGGTCTGGCATCATTTAAATCAAATAAAAATTTACCATCTTCTGTAATATTAAGGAAATGAAATTTGCATATTTTAAATGAATAATTAATTACCCTTGATTCTGCAAGACTTTCT
This sequence comes from Ruditapes philippinarum, assembly GCF_026571515.1. Classification (NCBI taxonomy): domain Eukaryota; kingdom Metazoa; phylum Mollusca; class Bivalvia; order Venerida; family Veneridae; genus Ruditapes; species Ruditapes philippinarum. The sequence goes on along the minus strand of NW_026864759.1, from coordinate 11,799 downwards.
TGCCTTGTGTTGCTTTATAAATTTTAGTAAAAAACATTTCAAGGATGTTTTAAAATCTTTAACAAACCCTACATGTTGGAATGATATGTCATTAAGTATAATAAATAACAATATGTTTGAATTGAAGTTAATTGCATGCACACATTTTTTTTCAGGGTCCATTTGTTATCATAGACAAGTTTATAGAGCATTTCAAGAAATTAGAAATTCCTGATAGTAAGTTTATATTATTCATATATTTTTTATATATAAAAAATGGAATAGATTCTTCCAAATATTTATTTATTTATCATGAAACACAACAAGGAATTGAACAATATTCCATGTGAGTATTTTAAATAAATGTTATGGACCATGTGTTAGGGCATATAATCAGTCTACTTAAAAATATAAAATTTGGGAAAAAATAGTCATGTTAATTTGTAAATATTAATAGTTTTCAAAATTTCTGCATAAATTGGTAAATAAGGATGCCAAAATATTTCATATTGACTGTACCATAAACCAAAATTTGTGACTTTACCAAAATTTAGTTACAGTACAAGTCATTAGAAATTTTAATGCATGTCTGAAAATTAAGAATTTGTTTAACTTGATGATGCATGAATTGATCTCTTTAAAACAATGATTTTCATGTGTGCTTGAACTATTACACAACATAAGTGGGATGTATGTTTTACAGTTCCTATGTTAGAGAATGGAGTAGACACACCAGTTAAGATGGATCCAGGTACTCTACTTTCTCTAGAGTATGCATCCGGTCGTAAACGAAGAATTACCCGAGAACGAGGCAAGTGATGATGAGGACATGCCATCAGGACCGGCACCGCCGGTCAATGACATTTACCGAAGCAGACAACAAAAACGCTCAAAATGAAGTTGTTCTACATATCAATCAAAAGAATTTGGAAATGTTTGCACTTTGGATATAATGCATTTGAAGTGCAGTTATGGTTAAATATAATGGCGAAGGGTTATTTTAGATGTGTAATTTGTGACAGGAGGAATAATGTTTGAACTAATAAACACATAACAGAACGAACAATATTTCCGGGTGCCAAGATTATGATGTGGCCAAGCAATTAGATTAATAAACTCAAAACTTGAAAGTTTCATTCATGCGTGAGGGTGGACAGAAAAAGAGAAGTTACATCTGTTTAGAATATATATCTCACTGAAAATATGACTTGTGTAGACTAATATTTCTAATTAAAATAAAAACTTATGCCAAACAAAATTGCATATTTGATACCGATATTTGATGAGTTACAAAGGATGTCTAAAAGGTGTGATATTATGAGGTTACTCATAGAATTAGTTTCAAGATGTTATATGAGAATAGTGAAGGGTGATTAGAAAGGCAATAAAGAGAAAAGATACTATTCCAGTTTTTTATTTTGTTTAATGCATACCTTTAATTTTGTTTGGGTACTGAAATATGAAAATATTAACGATAAATCATTGAAACACATTTCTTATTGTTGAATTGTTTTAATCGTCCCATTAGATGAAGGATATCTGGCATTCAAATTCAATTTAAACCTTTTGCATGATATCATAGGAAATTTTATAGGAAATATATATTCACAAATGTTCCACAAAAATTAACCTGTGCACCAGTTATCTGGATTGCTGAATTTCAGAATGCTGACAATGAGGATCCTAGCATTCATCACAATTAACCTTATATTTTAAGTTATTTCTATCTTGCATTGTAATGTGATTGTCATTACCAGAACCATAACAATAGTATTCCTCTATATGTTAATTACATTATGCCCCCCCCCCCCCTCCCAACAAAAAGAAAACAACAGTGGGCCATAACTCTACCAAGACTAAATGATGAAAGTTCTGTAATTTTTATAGTTAATTTTTTTACCGATACAAAGTATAGTCAGAGCCATTGCAGGGACATCTAGATTCTGACTAAAGTTATGGGTAGTAAACTATTTTTGCTGCAGTTTCTTTATTTCAATTATATTTTCCTTATCAAATTTGGCAAGGGACATAATTAGCACCTATATTTCAAGAATTGTCTAATATTTTAACATATTAACTGTATCATGATTTGTTGAAAACTTTGTAACTTTTTATCTTTATTATCACACAGTATACTCACATTTGCCCCCTACTTTTAAAATGAATCACTGCACAGTTTCCCCTTAGTGACATGTAAAAGTGGACATTTGTGAAATATATATCAAATGTGCCTAAAATACCAAATTATTCCCCCTTTAAACTTGGAATTTAAAAAAAAGATTATTGCTCTATCTTTTTTATTACAAAAAGTTGTTTTCAGACATCTCATTGAAATGTGTATATGATAAACACAGTATGTACAAAAATTAGAATCGCCGGTTTATGGAGAAAAAAAGCCATACAATAGGTTTGATAGTTATTCTGGTGCATTTTTCTTTTCCTCTGTTCTTAGCTTAACAACCATATTCATTTCGCTAATAAGGCGGGGGGGGTCCTTATTTTGACTCATAAATGGCACTTTTTGCTAAGACCCTCTAAGACTGGGAAGAATTTTTGAAGGGAAATAACTAGTGCACCTCAGTTTATAATTGTAAATTGTCATAAATCTTGAAAATGAATTGATTGATTGGAAGAATAAATAACCATTTTCAAAAAAGGGTTAAATTGTTTAAAATGCATATGAGACCTATGAATTGGTAATACATGAACATGAATACAGTTTTGGACAATTGAGAGGTATATACTCTATTCAGTAGGAGCGCCGCTCTTTTCTTTCAGCAACATCTTATAACGCAATGTGGATTTCTTTAACAAGACATATATTAAAATAAATTGGGCAGTAGTCGAACACAAATGATCTAAATAGATACTTGAAATTTCTTTGAATCATCCTGCATACTTCGTTTGCTGAGATCACAAAGGTACAAAGAATCCTGTAATGTGTAATTATTTGGGATATAATCAAACAGGGCACATAATGTATGTAAATTAATAATGTAACTACAATTCGTTAGGGACAGACCAATTAGAATGTATTAAGATACAAAAATTGAGCTGCCAACAAAAGTATGTGCAGGCTGATGTAACCTAGCTCTCTACTGGTGGCAAATGTCATTCTCTTTGGTACACCCAGTATCTGGTCAAATAACATAACCAGTAGCACATATTTTCTTCATCGTTTTGGATTAAATTTGATTCCGATCACCGCCGGTTTAGGTCACCCTCCTCCACATGTCGGATTATATTTTTTAACGTTCTCCCGACCACCCGCGAAATGCACCACTCTAAGTAAATCAAAGAAAATGACCAAACTGCACACGAATGTTTGCTGGGTGAGATGTTATGCACGTGTGTATTACTTATAACAGGGATGAGATGTTATGCACGTGTGTATTACTTATATCATGGGCAAGCTGTTATGCACGTGTGTATTAGTGATGTCAGGGTGAGATGTTATGCACGTGTGTATTACTTATATCAGGGGCAAGCTGTTATGCACGTGTGTATTAGTGATGTCAGGGATGAGATGTTATGCACGTGTATATTACTTATATCAGAGGCAAGATGTTATGCACGTGTGTATTACTTATAACAGGGATGAGATGTTATGCACGTGTATATTACTTATATCAGGGATAAGTTGTTATGCACGTGTTTACTAATTATGTCCCTCATATATTGAACAGATACGTTACCACACATAAGGTAAACCTGAGTAAGAGTAATATGAACTTGTAACATATAAATAGTTTGCTATTGAACTCAAATTTTATCATATTTCATTATTCAAAAATAATTTTGACTACAATATACATGCTAGAACCACAATGACTTTGTAATGATGAGGCAAATTGGATTATACTTTAAAGTGAAACAGATACGTTACCATGATATCCCTACCATGATATCCCACTGAGAAACATTTACTATTACCAGCACTTAGAAGTAGGATCGCATTTATGCATTATTCAAATATATGCTTTACAAAACTTAATATTTTAATATATTTGGAAAACATATGTGTATATCTGATATATTTTAGTTTTTTGACCAACAGATACGTTACCAATATTTATTGTTTGAATCTTAATTGACGATTTTGCTCAGTTTTGAAATAGTTTCATGTAATAAATCACAGCATAAGGTACTTGTAGCCGATAAATGATGCTTTGATCTCGATTTTTTTGGAAAACTGAAAATGTGAATCAGGAATTTGAAATTCAAGGATTAGTTGAGTTTTCTAGAAAATAAAATGTTGAAAAACAAGAAAGAAACATATAAAGATTTACTGTTTTATTTCCTGGAATAAATATATGTTGATATCTTTTTTGTTTGCAAAATTTGTATTAAAAATAAAATGTTGAGGACTGTATAACTTCTTGGAAAACGTATCTGTTTATCATAGTAACGTATCTGTTTAGAAAGAGATTTGAGTACTGTTTAATATATATAACTAAATCTTTAACAAAACTTTGGTTTAAATAAGTAATATATGGTTAGGCAATATATAACAGCACTGTAACTTAATGGGGAAAAAATATTAAAGTATTTTAGATAAATGCCCGTTAGTTTCTAAATATTAGTCAGGGTCGTATCACGATTTTCTGTCTATGGTAGGAATGGACTAATTGGATATAGCTCAAAATCTTGGAGGTGCACATATATATGGATTGATTATTACTAAGTTGGTTTCTTTAAGCGGTACCATTGTTTCTGATATAATTTTGTTAAATGTAGATAAGCATATACATGTAGGCTTACTCATATCACCAAGTATGACAAAATCAAGGATCAAGATTGTACCAGTATATAAAGAAAAAGTATATAGAAAAAATGAAGACAATTGAACAGCATGCAGATGAACCAAAAAGACAAACGAAATACAGAATGTCAATTCACACTATGAAACACTCGCATTAATCTAGCTGTTTCGTATTCTAATAGATGAGTGTCTTTATTTAAATGTTCTTGTTAAGTTCAATCTGATTCTTAAAGTCACAATGTTATTTGACTATTTGAAGCTACACATAAAACAATAAAACCTAAAAAAACTGTAAATGATATTGTGTGTTCTGTTTAATATTAAAAGTACTGGTTCAGACACATTCTTTATTGGTCAGTTGTTTAAAAAGCTTTATGAATATCTATCTACATGTTCAGGGTTTTTCATAACTTTGTTCATAGTAGAATGGTGAAACAGATACGTTACTATGATTTAATATTCGTTTCCACTTAGCGGAATAAATTTATACTGTTAAGAAAATCCGAGCTACATTGTGTCAATAGTTAAGTATGGAACATCAGTATTTTTATTGGCCTAAAATGCTTTATTAAGTAAATCATGTATTTGGAATAAACAAGTCTGATTAATAAGTAACATTTTCATCAGCTTCAGTTCACAAGCTATTCATAGACGTAGATTTTTTTTTAAAATGCATATTGATGCAAAATATTTTGTAATATATACTGGTGCTTTATTGCTGAAAGAATGAATATAAATTTCTAAATCGTGTATATTCATGCTAATTATCTTTATCTATAGTCTCTGAAAGCAACTGGAATCAAAGTGCTGCAGCACTGAATGCGACGGACATGCAACCGGAGAGACATTAAGGCTTTTTTTAGAAAAACAAAACAAAAACAAAACACAAAATATATAACAGAGAAAATTTGTTCCATACAAGTTCGAGATTTGTAGAGTCCCAAACTGATATAATTCAGATTTTCTACTTTCAAGCACTTAAATACAGACTAAAAACTCTGGTCAAACTTGTAAATCAGTGTCCTTATCGATTTATTCCAAGAAATGATATGTAAATAGTCAACGAAATATTTCTAAAATAAAACCATGCAAATAAATTTCAAGCATAATACATTATACATTTGAGAATGCTATTTAGAATTGCTTCGTGTTATATCATAGTGGGCATATAGACAATAACATATAAGTCATTTGTATTTTTATTTCTCTTAGATTTTGGTTAAAATCATCAGCAATTAATAGTGTATTTTTTAGATTTTTTTTATTTACAAGGTAAAGATGTAGAGGCCAGGGCACATCGTTTTTATTTTAATTTAAATGTCACTTAAGCACTACAGTGTTTAGTTGTCCTTTTCAATTTCACACTAAATTCCATTTTCAACTTGTTTGCTTCTTACAATTGTATAGAATTTCTAAAAGTATTGCATGAAATCCGCTGGTTTATTACATGTATAATGTGTACTCCCTAATCGCCTGTCCAAAAATCAGCACAGTGAAGCAGAATCTATTTTTAGAATAGCGAAGGTTAACTCATATCGTGACCTAGAAAAATATGTAAACAAACCACAAGAATCGGAAGTAGAATTGATATTATAACTTCCTTACCATGAAAGACTACATGGTGGTAAAGTGTTGAAAAACTCTCTTCTTACATGCATTTTCAAAAATAGATATTTATACTAACCATTGTACTGTATCTAATTTATTTAATAACTGCTGAATATTCAGCTAAACCCGCGGTATAAGTCACGAAAATAGTTCTTATTTTATTTATGCGCGAGTTATCCTAGAGTCACGAAAAACTTTTGATTTGTTAAAAAATAATGTTTTTGTATAATGTAGAAATATTTATTCCTACTAATAATGTCTTGAAACTCAGAGCTTACATCTTTATTGTAAGTATAATTTGCTGTCCTACTTTTTCGACAGCGGTAAATCGTTTCGGCAGTAATTTGCATATTGCGCAATAATACTACGGGACTACAACGTTTTTATCAATAATATACGTTCATATTTTAACTTGGATAACTTAATTTGAAATTGAAAAAAGGCTAAATATGGAAGATTTTAAGATATCCCGACAAAGTATGGGAGTTTTGAAGGATCAATTTCATGTACTATTTCTTGGGCTGTTAATCGGTTTAGGACACTTTGCGCGATTGTAGCCGCCGAAATCCCATGTGTAGATGACTTAGCTCTGAACGCGCCTGAGGGCGCGTCCGTCGCAAAAATGGTAACGTATCTGTTTTTGCACAAATCTCGAATTCTTGGTAACTTAATTTCATGAAATATTACAAGTTTTTTGGTGAAATGTTAAAAGAACCAGTATGTGTTCAATGTTACACATGAGTTTAACCAACAAAAAAAGGTGTCTACGTATTTTTACTATTCACAAATGTCTATTATTCACTATAACTTACAGCCTAATTTGAATGTTTAGTGGAGAATCAATGAGAAGATGTAATCCAGTTTTCCGATTCACTTTGAAGTTTTAACTAGTCAACATATGTAATAGTGTGCAGGAACTTTCAAGCTTTGGTTAGATGACATTTTGTTAAAAAAATATTTCTGATGAAGAAAGTCAACTGCGCACTTTGCAGGAAAAAATAAGTTTATAATGAAAAAATATATAATTATGTAAACAGAATGAAAACGATAACACGAGATGATCAGTATTATTTAAGTCTTGAAATGCCAGCCAATGCCACGTTACCATTTCCATATTCTATAATATGGTCAACGAACCCCTACACTAAAACGTATCGCACCGATTTAATTAATTAAGAGAATACATTATCATATGAAAAACACAAAAATTGAATATTTATTTCATCAATAAGATATATGTTTTATGTAACTCTAGGATAGTGTCCATTAAGCCAGGCACGTATATATGAAAATTGCAAAATTCATACCCTGGTTAAGCTAAATATAAAATAGATATCATAATTATTCTTGTCACCAATATGATTAACTTCGCGTTGAGATGCGTATATTTTTACTTTGTGTTAATAGACTGTTTTGGCATAATTTATCTCTAGTTACAGAATTTAGCTATGACCTATACTGTGTCGATGTGACGTAAAACCCAAAAACAAACAAACAAACAGAATTTAGCTCTTAAAGGGACTCCACTGAGGATTTTTGACATGATGGGACTGAAAATATTTTTCCAGATAATTGTACCATTTGCTGTAGATTTAGACCACTAATCTTTGTGCAAAATTTCAAATCATTCGCGCACACCGTTTTTTAGAAAAATTATTCAAATTGTAAAAAAATGACCAAAACTGAAAAGCGTTTAAACGCTTTTCACTCAAATTATGCTAAGAAAAGCATAAACATACGATTTTTAATTTATTTCAAAGTATATTTCTTAGAGCTATCTTTGCATATATTACTGTTTAAAGTGCCCCAGCTCATTTATGTAAGAAATTCAAATGTTATGTTTTTAGACTTTTAAACCTCAGTGGAGTCCCTTTAAATAAATCTTCACATAAGGACATTATAAGGTCTTTGGTAGATGATGTTTAAATTGTTATCAAAATCATCTCTCATTAAGAACCTGTGTATATACATTGTATCAGTACTTAGGTTTGATAGCACTCAGTCAATTTTCTTTTTTATTCCCGAAAATTAAAATTTTACTGTACAACTTTTTTATCAATCTCTACAAAAGAATCGTAGTCGCACTTGATCACACTCAAGACCCTCAATTTTTCAACATTTCCTTACTCATGTTGATGTTGAGTCCAATCTAAATAATGGACAGATTCTAAAGTCTAGCCAAACTGTTTTATAAAAGTCTTGTTTATTTATGTAAAAGCTTATTTATTTATTTTTTGAAAAGATAGCAAGTTTGTAGGAAATTAACCTCGATATTAAATGTTATGCTGAAGTTGTATTGGAATTCATGCGTCTTAACAAATAATTCAATTTCATCTAGGTCATCCAGTTGCACACTTAAAGTGTTTTTTTTAAATACAGTTAACTCCAACAGTTACGCAAATATTCTGCATACTAGTTAAAATGGTAGCGGATGAAAGTGACATCATTAAAACTCCGATTTAATAAACATTCAAGTTGTACTTAATAAAATGTTTGCGAACTTACCTGTCTTTGTAGTTTTACATCAAAGCCATGCACGTGCGCTTAGATCTGGAACATACGATACGATACGTTATAGTACATCCCAGCTTAGATAAAGAACATTAAAATGCACGAAAAAAAAGACGTTATTTTATTAATAATTCGATTTCAATCAAATTCATTAAGATTTTACATAAAAGAACTAGCTATTTAAAGACATTGATTTATAACATAATAGTGACAGTTAATCACGAGTTGACCAAAAGTAGGGGACGACTTGACCAAAAAGGTGACGAGTTGACCACGGGACGAGTTGACCGGATTGCGAAAATGACAAGCGCGGGAACTAGAAAATTATATATTTTCTGACGCTTTGAATCCGCATATTTGGAAAGTCGTGATGTAAACTAATTGACGGAAAGAAACGAATATCACATCGTGCCTTTCGTGCCTTTCCGGCACATCGGTTGACCTATAAACATTTCTAAAATTAGATTTCACCTTCTCTATCAACCAATGAAATCACAGATTGGAGACAAAGTCACGTTTTACATGGCATGGAAATCATTTACTCCAGTACAATGTTATTTTGATGTGCATGATGGACCATAATTTGACATTTTAGAGACCGAAAACAAAAATTAACATGGACAATAGTAATAAACAGTCTAAGCGTAGGGTGTTACATTGGTTTAGAAAAGGATTAAGATTACACGATAATCCAGCGTTAAGAGCAGCTTTAGATGGTGCACAAACATATCGATGCGTTTATATTTTGGATCCTTGGTTTGCTGGCGTTTCACAAGTTGGTGTTAATAGATGGAGGTAGGGAATTATGTAATGGAGTTTGAACTGCGATATATAAAATTTGTATTTATATAAAACTGGTGCATTATCTAATATCACAATTAATACTGAAGACTATTTTGGAGACAATAAGTTGAATATTTATCATTCATTTTGCCTAGTGTAACCACAAAATCAGTGTAAATAAAAAAATTACTTTTCAATTTGAGATAGGTAGTCAATGTATCGCCATCCTTAAAATATATTTAATGTCTTTTTGACAAGTCTTATAAGTTGGACAAAATTATAGAACCCAATACGGCTATCAATAAGGCAATGGCAGCCTGAAAGTTTCTCATAGAATCCAGCACTGTTTTTTATTGAATATTGTGTCATAAATTCCCAAAATTTGACTTGCATATTAACATATCCAGTTTTTATTCATATGTGACTCCTTAGCTACTGGTTGCAGACCACCAAAAACGGACAACCACCAAACTCGGATGGGCCCGAAAATCCTTAATTTATTAATTTCTTTGTTCAGTGGTTGTCAGTCACTTTTTTATCAACAGTAAATGCATACATAATGTTTCTTCTAAAATTAAGTAAATAAATTTATTTCAACCTCCGTAAATGGTAATATTTTAATGTCTATTTCAAGAATGTTGATGTTGAGATTTGGGGGTCAAGAAAGCAATGGGCTATTCCAGAAAATATCCGCACCCCCCCTATGGAAGAGGTCTGAGATGAAAATACCCCCCTAGGACAAACACTCAAAGGTACCCCCTTGGACAACATAATGTAAACAGTTTTACTCAAAATGACCCCCTTGGACGACCTTAAATGTAAGATTTTTGCCCAAAATAACCCAATGGACAACCTATGGAAGAGACTTTTGATCAAAATGCCGTCCTTTGACAACCTATGGAAGAGACTTTTGCTCAAAATGACCCCCTTGGACAAAAATTTTCAATACCCATTGACAAACTGCTGAAATTGACCCCCTAGGACATCTTCCATAGGTATATTACTATTAAAAATAGACCCCCTGGACAACCTATGGAAGAGACTTTTGCTCAAAATGACCCCCTTGGACAAAAATTTTCAATATCCCCCATTGACAAACTGCTGAAATTGACCCCCTAGGACATCTTCCATAGGTATATTACTATTAAAAATAGACCCCCTGGACAACCTATGGAAGAGACTTTTGCTCAAAATGACCCCCTCGGACAAAAACATTTAATATCCACCCTCGGACAAGCTACAGAAATTGACCCCCTAGGACATCTTCCATAGGTATATTACTAATAAAAATACACCCCCTGGACAACCTATGGAAGAGACTTTTGCTCAAAATGACCCCCTTGGACAAAAACATTCAATATCCACCCTAGGACAAGCTATAGAAATTGACCCCCTAGGACATCTTCCATAGGTATATTACTATTAAAAATAGACCCCCTGGACAACCTATGGAAGAGACTTTTGCTCAAAATGCCCCCCTCGGACAAAAACATTCAATATCCACCCTCGGACAAGCTACTTAAATTGACCCCCTAGGACATCTTCCATAGATATAACACTAATATAGACCCCCCCCCCCTCCTCCTGGACACCCTATAGTAGAGACTTGATCAAAATGACCTCCCTTGGACAAAAAGTTTTAATATCCCCCAAGCCCCTTGGACAAACTACCAAATTAACCCGCTACGACATCTTTCATATGTCAACGCTTTAGGATCTGATTATCAGCAATAGGTTGTCACCTTCTCATATCCTTTTAAACAAGCAATCAGCCATGAGCTTTCATAATCTTTAAAGCCATGTGGTTTCTTTTTTTATCTGCTGGAAAATCAATTTTGAGTGATTTGGAAAACAAACATGGCGTTGTGCATATAGCCTGCAGACCCTGTAAACTGCCAAAACAATATTGACCATTAAAAATTTAGTCTATTATTTCCAGTTTATTTGTTTCATATTACTTCAAACATTCTTTTTCTAACAAAAATACATGTAAAGGAAGGTTTGATTGCATTGCTAATAATAGCTAAATTTTTGGAAAATCCTTATCACAATGATTGCGAAACAAATTACAGTGGAAATCAGATCTACATGTAAAAAGAAAGTAGATCTGAGCTTTAGTAAGATTGTTCATAGGTATAACGCTTATAAAGACCCCT